>NW_028251342.1:0-37483 GCF_964263255.1 Lissotriton vulgaris | reverse complement strand
ATATATATATAAATATATATATATATATATATAAATAATTCAATGAAAATAATTCAATGAAAAAACCATAGGTTATAGGCCATATATAGTTAGGAATTAGCATTTACAAAACCTTATTTTACTCGCATAAAACCATTGAAATTCCATATATAGTTAGCTAACTATAAGCGCTAACTATATATCACGCACCCGCAATCCACTGCTGATGATGTCACATATTACATCATTCATGACATGGTCAGTGACATCACTGATGACATCACTGATGACATCTCAAATGACATCACTGATGACAACTCAAATGATATCAATGATGACATCTCAAATGACATCACTGATGACATCACTGATGACAACTCAAATGACATCACTGATGACATCTCATTTGTCATCACTGATCACATCACTCATGTGATAATACAATGAACCTCTTCAGACTCTAATATAACCTTACATACACTCAGTATAAACAGACACTCACAGACTGTCACTCATCCATGGAGTTACTCACACACCTAGTCAGTCATGCAAAGAATCAATCACACCTCCATTTCCTCAACTATACAGTTATACACATCTTACTTATTCAAACATATAATAACACATATTTACTCTCTTATATAATCCCTGATACAAGCTCACAGTGATCGATACAGCCACTCACACATTCACTGGCTCTTATGTTCAGTTATTTATATATCTCAACTCTCACATGTATTGTGTTTTACATACGTACTTACTTGCACATGTAGCAATGAGAAATCCATTCACTCACCAACACACCCATGCACAGTCAACCGCCCATATAGCTGTTTCCACATGCACTCTTGAACTCATACTCCTAGTGAATCAACTGCTTACACATCTATGCACAGAGTCACGCACCTCCCAGCCACCCACACACACACTCAGCCTCCCATTCAAATATTTGGGCAACCAATCAATAACCCATATGGCCACTCTTATAGCTACTGATCAACACATGCAGCAGCTTACACAACAACAAACATACTGATGCACGAATTAAGACAGTTTAGTCACTAACCCATGTACTCAGTGAGACACATTTAATCACTCACTCATACAGTCAGTCATGCACCTACTAAATTCTTCATCCAGACACTTATACATCCACTCATTCTTCAATATGTGAAACATATTTAAACTTTACAGACACATACAATCACTGGATGTTGTGATCAGTGATGTCATCAGTGATGTCACTGACCATGTCATGAATGATGTAATATGTGACATCATCAGCAGTGGATTGCGGGTGCGCGATATATAGTTAGCGCTTATAGTTAGCTAACTATATATGGAATTTCAATGGTTTTATGCGAGTAAAATAAGGTTTTGTAAATGCTAATTCCTAACTATATATGGCCTATAACCTATGGTTTTTTCATTGAATTTTCAAGGTTTTGTAAATGCAAATTCCTAACTATATATCCACTATAACCTATGGTTTTTTCTGTGAATTTCATTGGTTTTTTAATAGCAAATATGAAAAGCTTTAAAATGTCAAGTACGTGATAGATAAAAACATTTTCGTATTTATGCACGCTGATGTGCTTTGAACGCTGCCCCCCCCCCTCCCCTCTTTTGCCTTAGTAGTACTCTCTCTTTGCAGATACTGAAGGGTAGTTAACGCAGGCCTTTACCCCCGTTGTAATCCGTCGTGCCTCCTTGTCTCTCCATTTGATTGATTGTTGTCCAAGCATTTACTGTTTTAGAATTGGTTCTCTTTGGATCATTCTCTATTTACAAACAAGCACAAAGTCGCAATACTCTGTTTAGTCTTTGCAGATAGTGAAAAATCGTGTAAAAAAATAAAAGTAATCGAGCAAAATCAGTAGGCCACTAATTGGATCTCTTTTTGACCTCGCTAAAATAGAAATATTAGGAACAACCCTTCTTGAGAAATACGAAAATAGTGAGATGAACTGAGCTCCACACCATGAGGGCTGCAAGACAGCTCGGCTCCATCACCCATCCCGCACAAAATAACGACAAACCCTATGCAAATATTAAAAATATAGACAACACACCAGCAAAGAAACAGGGTAAAACATTTTATTAAAAAACTATTTACATAACGTTGGTTTATAAGATGATGTCAGTAGTGGACCGATGTGTGAATAGATCGAAAACAGCACAAGGCTCCAAGATCCGGATAGCAAGCTCCTGGATGTTGGGTGCCATAGTTTAGAGTTCTGAATTTCAGCCTTTTTCAATGCCTGTGCTTTGTTGAATCAAAATGGCGGCTTGACACAAAGCTGACTCAAGCGTTGTTACTGATGCTATGCAGACCAAAACTGGTTTTCAGTTTGTACATTTTTCTAGATTTTTCAATCCAAGTTTGGTTGACTTTGTAGAACGATGGCTTCAGATTTTCAACATACGGTGTGGTGGCGCTGACTGGGAGGGGACGCTTCGCTCCTGCCCCCTCCCCAAGTAAGATTTTCATACGTGAAAGTACGTTAATGGTTTTGGTCCCTGAGATGCTTCGATGTCACTACCATTCTCAAATAGCATAAGTTCTGGATGTTGGGTGCCATAGTTAAGAGTTCTGAGCAGCGCTTGTAACACTGTCTGAAGCTTATTTCCACCTACTGCAGCTTCACTATTCTCAAAGTAAGTGAGTGTCGTTTGTGGACCTGACTGCATTAGAAAACAATGTGGTATGTTACCTTCCTAAACAGCTTGACGGAGGCCCCTGAGGGGCGGTGTGATGGCCATGGACTCGGAGAAGACGCTTGGCTCCGACACCCTCCCCAAGTCTTATAGCACTGGTGTAGCCTGAGATCGCCCCCGACATAGGCGGCCGGCTCCCGGGGTCCGGCGGAACTTTTTGCCTTTTGATGACTCTTCAATTCTGGACCTTGTCCCACAATCCGTTTGACCTGAAGACAAGCTGTAGTGGGGCGCCCCTTTATCGTTTTAGTTGCCATTCCGCCCGCTTTTGCTACACTGTGCCTCTTCCGCCATTCAGCTGTTTTCCGCCCGCTCTTGCGACTACAGCGTCTCGCTCACCATGTAGTTGAGATGCGCCCGCTCTTGCGGTGCAGCGATAGGCGGCTGCCACAGGACTCTCAAAATGGCGGCCGGCTCTTCGGTTTTGGGCCTGGTCCACTAAAATGGCCCTGGGACACCTTGGAACTCGGACGCTTGTCTGCTAGGGCTTGGGTCCCATTCTCGAAAAGCGTCCCCTCAGCCGTGAAGATTCTACAAAAGTCTTGGGGGCCTCCGACTCCCGCAGGCTTCTGGTGGGGAGCGGCTGCCATGATTGCTCGTGGAATGGCCACGACGGAGCTACGAGATGGTAGTGGTCTCATGCTGACGCCAGCTTTAGTCTGAAACATCCAGAAACACTGTAGACTACCAATTCGATCAGTTCCGGTAGCGCCCCAACATGACCCGGAAGAGAAGAACTTGCCCTCCCCTCTTTGACTGATGGTTCTTGTTGCCTGTCCCCTCTGTTGTCATTTAACAGAACTTTTTGGACTGCTGAAAGGGGTTGTGTTCTGAACGCTGGTTGGTGGAGACATTTAGACTATATTCTTGACCTACGTTGTCGCGTAATGCGTTTTATGACACGCCGCGTTAGCGCACCCGGAAGTGATCCGAGGCGCGGCGCGCAGCGCGTAACGTAAGCATAACAGGTCATGTGACTTGTTAATAAAACTTTTCATTGGTTCATTTTACTTTTGTTAATTTAATGATGAAAAGCTTGGTCATATGACCTAAAAATTACGCTTTTTATTATTTTCGAACAATATTTTTTTTTCAAACATATGTTATAATATTCCAGGCTAATGTACTTTCCCGGAAAATTTACAACTGTCTTGCAAGTAAAATATATTCCTTTTTCGAGAAAAAGGGCGTTTCTTCCTTCCATGACGGAGCCGTTTAGTAAAAGAGATTCGGCCTGCTGTCTTAGTCGCCGATACGCCTGATTATCAGATTCTTATCGATCACTTTATGTTGCAGACATGAAAAACACAACTGCCCTTGACCATTTATCTTTACTGCGTTCCTACATATTATACCTTTTATCCGTCATGTAATTGGACTGCTTTATTTCACTTGCCTTTTACTGATTCGAAAACAGTCACTAAAAGTAAAAACTTTACAAATGAAAATACTACTACCGTGTTTTGTTTTAAAAACCTTTATTGTGAAAATGTCAGTATACAAATACGGGCCTATAACCACGTGGGCCGGCCACGGAGCAAACTGAAATCGTATATGATGAGGAGACATTTACACTGTAGAAGAACGTAACGAGCGGGCCATTAGGTGACAAGAACAAAGGTGTCTAACAGTTGCGGAATCGGTGGACGTACATTTTGTAATTAAAATACGACAGGGCCACTTACAATAACATTTTCTAGATATACATTTGCGGGCAAAGAGTTACGAGTCCCATTTATACCGGCGCCATTTTGGGCGAGGCCGGGCAGGTCCAAGATATAGTCAAAATGTCTCCACCAACCATCGGCCAGACCAGAACCCCTTTCGGCCCTTTATGCTACAAGATGGTGTCTTCCATTCAGAAAATATTGGTGGCAGCATTTTGAAAGGAAACAGAAACAGCCGTTCTCCTAGTGAGTTTCACATTGTTACATTTAGGAAGAATGTTGAAGAGTAGTATGTGGAAAATCTGAAGCCATTTTTCTACAAACTCTCAATCAGACTTGGATGGAAAAAAAAAACCTGAAGAATGTACAAACTGAAAACCAATTTTTGTCTGTATAGCACCAACAGTAACGCTTGAGTCAGCTTTGTGTCAAGCCGCCATTTTCATTCAATCAATAGCGTACCCCTGCACACATTCAGGGACCTGGTCGTGTCTTCAGATGAAACGCATTGTAGGAAAAGAAGCAGAAAGGAAAAGGAAAAAAGTTCCGCCGGACCTAGTGAAGCTGCAGCAGGTGCAAATAAGCTTCAGACAGTCTTACAAGCACTGCTCAGAACTCTCAACTGAGGCACTCAACATCCAGGACTTGCCATTCGGATCTTGGCGCCTTGTATTTTTGTTTTGTTTTTGATGGAGGGGAAACAACAAAAAACAGACATTGAAAAAGGCTCAACAGTGCAGGGCGCCTTGTGCTGGTTCCGACCTATTCACACATCGGTCCGCTACTGACATCACCTCATAAACCAACGGGGCACCCCACGCCGACTTTCGGCGCAGCATTGTAGGATGGCCACACCAGTGCGGCAATTTGCTGGACACCACCTCGGTGCCATCCAGATCTCGGCGCGTTCATTCAATCAATAGCGTCCCCCTGCACACATTCAGGGACCTGGTCGTGTCTTCAGATGAAACGCATTGTAGGAAAAGAAGCAGAAAGGAAAAGGCAAAAAGTTCCGCCGGACCTAGTGAAGCTGCAGCAGGTGCAAATAAGCTTCAGACAGTCCTACAAGCACTGCTCAGAAATCTCAACTGAGGCACTCAACATCCAGGACTTGCCATTCGGATCTTGGCGCCTTGTGCTGCTTCCGACCTATTCACACATCAGTCCACTACTGACATCACCTCATAAGCCAACGGGGCACCCCACGCCGACTTTCGGCGCAGCATTGTAGGATGGCCACACCAGTGCAGCCACACTTGCTGGACACCACCTCGGTGCCATCCGGATCTCAGCGCGTTCGAGTCACTGTGCCGGAAGAGTGACCGGAACTCAGCTGAACACGCCGTCTTTCGGCGCAGCATTGTAGGATGGCCACACCAGTACGGCAATTTGCTGGACACCACCTCGGCGCCATCCGGATCTCGGCGCGTTCGAGTCACTGTACCGCAACAGTGACCGCAATTCAGCTGGACACGCCGTCTTTCGGCGCAGCATTGTAGGATGGCCACACCAGTGCGGCAATTTGCTGGACACCACCTCGGTGCCATCCGGATCTCGGCGCGTTGTGCTGCCTTCGGCCTATTCGCACATCGGTCCGCTACTGACGCCGCCTCACGTGCCAACGGATTTTCTACGCTTTTTGTAGCCCTATGTCGCATAACAGGTCATGTGACTTGTTTATAAAACTTTTCATTGGTTCATTTTACTTTTAGTTTCCTAAAGATGGAAGGCTTGGTCATATGACCTAAAAATAACACTTTTCATTGGTTTAGAACATTTTTTTTTCCCAAACGATGAAAGCCCCACCTTGTTTCTGGATCATTCAGACTGAAGCTGGCGTCAGCATGAGAGCACCACCATCTCGTGGCTCCGTCGTGGTCATTCCGCGAGCAATCATGGCAGCCGCTCCCCACCGGAAGCCTGCGGGAGTCGGGGGCCCCCAAGACTTTTATACAATCTTCACGGCTGAGGGGACGCTTTTCGAGAATGGAGCCCAAGCCCTAGCAGGCAAGCGTCCGAGTTCCAAAGTGTCCCAGGGCCATTTGAGTGGACCAGGCCCAAAACCGAGGAGCCGTCCGCCATTTTAAGAGCCATGTGGCAGCCGCCTATCGCTGCACTGCAAGAGTGGGAGCAACTCAACAACATGGTGAGCGAGACGCTGTGGCCGCAAGAGCGAGCGCAACTCAGCTAGATGGCCGCCACCTGGGGAGGCCCGTTCACGCCGGCTCCCCCACGCCCCCCCCCGGGCCGCCGCACGCCAATTTTCGGAGCAGCATTGTAGGATACCAAAACCAGTGCGGCAGTTTACTGGACATCACCTGGGTGCCTGTCGTACATGTTGTGTCAGCCATGTGACACTGGACACAGACCGCTACTGACGAGGCCTCCCCCCGCACCACCCGGGACGCCCCACGCTGTTTTTCTGTGCTGCATTGTAGGATCCCTAAACCAGTGCGGCACCCAGGCGACATCACCTGGGTGCCGTCCAGAACTCTGCACGTTGTGCTGCCTTGGGACTATTCGCACAACAGACCGCTACTGACGAGGCCTCCCCCCGCCCCACCCGGGACGCCCCACGCCAATTTTCGGAGCAGCATTGTAGGATCCCTAAACCAGTGCGGCACCCAGGCGACATCACCTGGGTGCCGTCCAGAACTCTGCACGTTGTGCTGCCTTGGGACTATTCGCACAAAAGACAGCTTCTAACCATTGTTGCTTTTTGTGTTGAGAAATGTTTAAATGTTTTTAGTTTTTGTTCCGTTTGTTAAAGTTAGTAGTTAATAAAGTTTTATAACCTTACTTTGTTGGAGTGTTATCTATTTTTTTAAAAACGGGTGAATGGGGCCTTGAATCGGGTTATTGTCATGTGTGGGCTTTGGAAGTGTGCTGCTGCAGGATCGGACATTTCAAACTCAAATGCACGTTCTTTTTCTTACCTTTCCGAAGCATGGAGCGCAATAGCAGGCAGAGAAAGGGTGATGCACGTGTTGAACACTACCTGACCTGGCAAGTTGCTGGCAGTGCCCCCCCGCCCGCTCCTGAAAGAGGGCACACACACACCGCCGCCCCGAGTACTTCACAAATCTTTAAAAGACCATGCGCTTGTTCATGAGGCTTAAATGGTTTATCACCTCTTCTAGAACCCCTGCATCGACCCTCTTACGTTTCATGGAAAAATTACCATGTAACACAATACCAAGCCCTGTCAGCTGAAACCCCCAAGGAATCGTGGGGCATATTATCAAGGGGGTTTATCTCCGCTTTTTTGGCTTTAAAAACCATGAAAGCGGAGATAAAATTATTTCCCTATTATCAAGCTGTCGCTAACACCAGTTAGTGACAGCTAAAAGGAGATAGCGACCATCTTGGGCCCCGCTTTGCATGTCAGTGATACTTATCACTAATGACATGCAAAGTGGCGTGCCAAGATGTTAGCGACTGGAAACAGTCCCTAACATCGCTACCTTCTATTACCAACTTTTGGAGATATTCGCGCTAAGCGCGAATATCTCCAAAATCTAACACCTGCCCTGAGCAGTTCTTAGCCATGTTTTCAATGGGAGGTGGATAACATGGCTAAGAGCATTAGGTCGATAATACATGAATATCGCTGACTTTTCTGCGATAATAGCAAGGTTTATCTGCGATAAAAATCGCCGATGTGCGGCGATAATTTTTGTCTCTAAACAAGTTAGAGACAAAAATTATCGCTAGTTGTTCGTAATATGCCCCCGGGTTTTTGTTTGCAGAAATCGGGAGGCGGGAGACTAGCACTGAAATCAGTACTCACACGCCTGAATCAGGAGGATTGGCATGTCTGAATTCTCTACAGCTGGGGCCATAAACTACATCCGCAGGGTTAGGTGATAGCCTGGAACCAGCCTGGCATCTAAAATGGCTGCCGTGCACGACAAAATTGTGGCATTCGAAAAAAGGCAAGATGGCGCAGCCGCTGGAAGAGATATATCAACATATATCAGCCTCCTCAGCCACCCTCAGGAAACATAGGGGATTAGGATATGTCTCCCGCACCCCCTTATACCTAGTACTTTAATTAACGAAGCACAAAATGGCGAATTCCCGTTTCGCTACCAGTTTGCGGCCCAGTTCGCGGCCCGTGAAGCGCTTCTACCGTGAAAAATCATTTTTTTTTTATTTTCCCCACGGAACCCTTTAATAACCCCAACAACATTCCTAGGGGGTCAAGAGGGGGATACCTTGCCCCCTTTCATTAAATTCCCCCTTAGTTTTTCACCTTTTCTTCTCTCTCGATCCTACCGAGAGACAAGATGGCGGCCGCTCCGGACTGTCACGCAGCAAAAAAAAAAAAAAAGCTCACGCACAGCCGCTGGAAGAGATGTATCAACATATATCAGCCTCCTCAGCCACCCTCAGGAAACATAGGGGATTAGGATACATATATATATATTCACTGAAAAAACCATAGGTTTCATGTTATAGTTAGCTGGACATTTTTCTCATACAAAACCATTGAAATTCCTCCGTTATAGTCAGTGACATCACTCATGACATCACTCATGACATCTCAAATGACATCACTGATGACATCACTGATAAAATCATCCAGTGAATGTGTGTCTTTCTGAAAAATAAATATTTTTTATATGTATCTCTAAAGGTCGATGGAAGAATAAATGGGTAAATAACTGTCTAAATGGATGTTTTTGTTGTTAAATTGATTGTATAACTGACTTATTAAGTGTATCTTACTGAATACATGTATTAGCGAGTAATGTTTAAATATATAAATATCTGTATCAGTGTCTCACTTTGTGTATAAGTGGCTGCATTGGTTGGTGAGAAGCTATATGAGAGTCTATATGGGCTATTAGTTGATTTTTGAGTATCAGTATGAGTGTCAGTATGGTTTAGTGGCGGGTATTACTTAGCGCATAGATGCATGAATAACTGACTCACTGTATGTATGTGTTTTGAAGACAGCATGTGTGCAGGACTGTATGGTGGATGAGTGTGTGAATGGGTGTGTTAGTGAGTGAACGACTGTCTCAACAGTATCTTTATGAGTAACTACATATGTTTTAAACTAGTATATGTGAGTATTGATGTATATAAGTGAGTATATGTGAGATTGTGACAGATTGGAAAAGTTCCTATATAAATAAGTATGTGTTTCTATAAGTGATTGTTCCAGAGATTGTTTCTGTAAAAGTAAGTGTAGTGGTGTGTGTATCGCTATATATGCAAGTAGATGGATGTTTGATAGTTTATTTGCATGTGTGAGTATGTGTGTGAGTAACTCTATGGATGAGTGTTGTGTGTAACAGGATGTATAGGTGTATGAGTACATATAATGAGTGAGTACATGCATGTCTGACTATATAGAACTGTTGGTGAATTAGTGGATGTGTATGTAGATGTTGGAATTACTGAACAGGTTGTTGTAACTGGTATTGGTATCTCCATTGTTTTGAAATTATTTGTTTCTATTTTTCAATGTGTGTATCAAAGGTTATATTACACTGAGAGGAGGTCTCCCACTCTTTCAGAAGGATAATGTCATCAGTGATGTCATCAGTGATGTCATTTGAGATGTCATCAGTGATGTCATGAGTGATGTCACTGACCATGTCATGAGTGATGTAATATGTGATGTCATCAGCAGTGCATTGCGGGCCCGCAAGTTATAGTTAGCTGAAATAACTATAACGGAGGAATTTCAATGGTTTTGTATGAGAGGAATGTCCAGCTAACTATAACATGGGTGAAACTTATGGTTTTTTCAGTGAATTTCTAAGGTTTTTTAAATGCTAATTCCTAACTATAACGTGCCTGAAACCTATGGTTTTTTTTAGTGAATTTCAATGGTTTTTTAAATGCTAATTCCTAAATATAACGTGCCTGAAACCTATGTTTTTATTTTTATATATATATATATATATGTATATATGTATATATATATATATATTACCTACTGGCGGTCGCCAGAATGTATATATAGTTCAGATTTTTTCTCTATGGAACTTTTGAAAATTCTATGTCTAATAACTTTGGCGTTTGTGGACGGAATTGGCTGAAATTTTCAGGAAAATGTCACATTTTGTTCCTGAGCAGCCCCTGAAAATTTTGGGGGGGTTCGTCTAGGGGGGGCTGAGAAAAAAGGGGGGTCCCAAAATGCGTTTTTCCCATTCATTATTCCATAGGGCGTTTGGCCTCACTTTTAGCTCGAACGGCTGAATGGATTTACACGAAACTTGGCAAAATTGTAGGGACTGTTAGCCCGATGTGCCTTTGCTGGGTCTCAATATATGTGCTCCAGTGGATTTCGAGAAATTAACGTTTAAAAAAACAGATATATCTGTGACAGCGTCCCGGATAGCGCTCCAGATCGCGTACTTTTCGCGTAACGGAGCTTTGCGAAGCGAAGCTGATTGGCTCTCCGGTGTCTGTCAACATTCTAAACAGTCCGGTGCGGCCGCCATCTTGTCTCTCGGTAGGATCGAGAGATAAGAGGAGGAGAAAAACGAAGGGGGAATTTAATGAAAGGGGGCAAGGTAGACCCCTCTTGACCCCCTAGGAATGATGTTGGGGTTATTAAAGGGTCCCGTGGGGCAAATAAAAAAAAAAAAAATTTCGCGGTACAAGCGCTTCCCGGTTCGTGAACCGGGTCGCAAACTGGTAGCAAAACGGGAATTCGCCATTTTGTGTTTCGATTTAATTAAATTACAAGATGGAGGAAAAACAAAGTGAGAAATGGGTATAAGGGGGTACGGGAGGCGTATCCTGACCCCTATGTTTTCTGAGGGAGGTTGAGGAGGCTCATATATGTTGATACTTGTCGTCCAGCGGCTGCGCGTGAGCGTTTTTTTTTTGGTTTTTTGCTGCGTGACGTCTGTTGACGTTCGATTCGAAGGAAATCAGGAAGTGTTGACCGCCATTTTGACACTGCGAGTAAATATATTGTTAAAAATAATTGTTATAAATTAATCCGTATTGATAAACATTGTGTGCGCCATCTTGCTTTTTTTCCAATGCCACACTTTTGTCGTGCACGGCAGCCATTTTAGATGCTTTGACCAGACCCACTCTCTGCACGCTGCCGATCCTCAGCATGGCTCCCCACCCTTGCAAGCATCTCCCCCACGCACTGGTCACCCCGCTCTCTGTCTTATGCATGGGCCATAAACCTCCCCCCATTTGCGCTGCTCTTCCCTGAGAATCACACCCTGTGCCCGTCCGACACCTCCCTTTCACCCTATTCACTACCGCACCCTCTGACACTCCTCTTCCTCTGTGTCCGATTGTCCAGGCCGGTCCCAGGCTATCACCTAGCCCTGCGGATGTATTTTATGGCCTCAACTGTAAAGAATCACCCCTCTTCAAAGGAGTTACAGTAGATCAAGGCCCCCACCCGATGAGATCCGTCACACTACACGCGTTCCTACAATCTGATAACCATCCTGTATTGTGATTGGGGAGGGGATTCTCACTGTGAGGGTGTGTGGGACCGAGCCTGAAGCGGAAGATTCAAGGGATGCCTTTTTGTACATCAAAGTCTTCACAATTATGTGTCACATTAAAAATATATAGCACTCCAACAAAGTAGTAGGATTATAACACTTTAATAACTTATAAATATATACATCGCAACAAAAACAGTAAACACCTTAAAACATTTTTTATTAAAACAGAAGGAACAATGGTCAGTAGCGGTCTGTTGTGCGAATAGTCCCAAGGCAGCATATTTATCTAGAGTGGTGCTGTGTAGGACATTCTGAATGGAAATTAACCAGAACGATAACCATCTACTTCCAATAATATAACTTTTATGCCCAAATTACGCAAAGATTTAGCTAATCTGCTAAAGGGGGGAGTCGCCATTTCTTTACAATAATCAACAATGAAAAATCGACATCAATAGGGTTGTCCGTATTCCCGATGCAGCCCTATAGTGCAACATACACAGCACCTGGGGTGTCCAGAGTGAACAGGTCCTAGCTGCTTTACCAATGACTGACAAATGCTATATTAAACACTTACTATGTATAATACTTGCGTTCACAATAGTTTTACTTTACAAAACAGAACAAAAGATGTCCCCTGTAAGTAAACCCATATTAGCTGTTTCAGTTATTGAACATCCTAAGGTTTTATGACATGGGGAACAGTAGTGATATCCTGGGCGGGTGATGGAACTGGGTTTGTTAATGGAAAACCATCTACAGAGAAAACTATTGGTAATTTATACTTCTCCGGAAATTTAAAACTCACAAATGTTTCATTTGTGTAATCGTTTCAAAAACATGTACATTAAAAAACTAAATACGCTCCACTGTTTTAGAAAATCTTTACAGTTTGCTACATCACCCTTTAAAGTTACAACTACGAAAACCTACTTACTTAAGCTGTTGAATTCGGCTTCAAATGTAAAGCAGAAGTTCAAGCTAGTATATCATATTTTTAAAAGGTTAAACATAATTGATATGCAAATTTAAATACTACCCTTTCTTAATGGTGACACCTTATCTGTCCTATATCCCACAATTTCCATGAGCAAAGCAAAAGAAATTCTGAGGCCCTGAAGAAATAAGGCTTACTGTGGGGTTCAACTCAATCTGGTGTTTGGGCGCTTTCATGTTTTGGGGTGATATTCTGTGACAGGGTGCAGGCACCAGAAGAATTTTAGCCTAGTTCATCACATTGGAGAATGAGGGTCTGGGTAAATATCTAATCTGGTGAAGAACCATCCCTTTTTTAAACCCCATGGTGACCAACTATAGTTTATTCTCTATTTCGTTTCCTTGCCATAACAAAATAAAAGTCTTGGGTTATTTATGGAAGGGAAGACTTTTTGTTTCTTCCATTTAAAAAAAAAAAAACAAAGGTTTAAGGAAAGGCAACCCTTAATGTGCATGTTTTCAACAGAAATTTGCCTTTGAAAACTAGAGGCAATAAATAAGGCCGAAATCTGTATTTTGTTTTTGGATACACATGTTATTTGTGTCTGTGTATTCATTTTTATGCATGACTTTATATGGAATGGTTAAAATAACTTATGATGCAACTTAACAGGAAAGATCACAAACATTCCAATGAGTGCTATGTCCCATGTTTTACATAAAGTAGTGTTTACCTAGAGTGGTGCTGTGTAGGACACTCTGAATGGAAATTAACCAGAACTATAACCATGTACTTCCAATAATATAACTTTTATGCCCAAATTACGCAATTACTCAATTTTCGATGATTAATTAAATGGCCTTTTTTCTGCTTCACTAGACATCCTTCATAGCCAATGACTGCATATTTTCCATTATTGAAAAAACTAAAGTGACAACTTCCTCATCCTTAATTTGTCTTTCTTTGTTCCTTAAGATGTCATCTGTGTCAACCTCTTCCGAGAATGCAGATGCGTTAGGGATTTCCTTGTGTTTCTTAATAGCATTGGTGTCTGCACACTTCTTTGTCAATTCTGTGAACAGAACAGCTGCTTCATAGACAGACGATATCTTTGTTAAGTCATTAGTGTTAAGTGTGTCTGAAACTACAGTGACCTTCTCTGTTTTACTTTCCTCAGACACTAAAGAGTTTTGTGTGTTGTTCTTCTGAGCGACAATTATTCCAGATGTTATTCTAGCGTTGTTCTAGCGTTTCACTTGCCATTCAGCGGTTTTCCGCCCGCTTTTGCTGCACTGTGTCTCGTCAGTAGCGGTCTGTTGTGCGAATAGTCCCAAGGCAGCAGAACGCGCTGAGATCTGGACGGCACCCAGGTCATGTCCAGTAAGTTGCCGCACTGGTTTTGGTATCCTACAATGCTGTTCCGAAAAACGGCGTGGGGCGCCCCGGGGGGGGGGGGGGGGGGGGTGAGGCGGCGTGAATGGGCCTCCCCAGGTGGAGGCTCGTCTGCTGTAGTGGGGCGCCCCTTTACCGTTTCAGTTGCCATTCCGCCCGCTTTTGCTACACTGTGCCTCTTCCGCCATTCAGCTGTTTACCGCCCGCTCTTGCAGCTACAGCGTCTCGCTCACCATGTAGTTGAGTTGCTTCCACTCTTGCGGTGCAGCGATAGGCGGCTGCCACAGGACTCTTAAAATGGCGGCCGGCTCTTCGGATTTGGGCGTGGTCCACTAAAATGGCCCTGGGACACCTTGGAACTCGGACGCTTGTCTGCTAGGGCATGGGCCCCATTCCCGAAAGCGTCCCCTCAGCCTTGAAGATTCTATAAAAGTCTTGGGGTCCCCCGACTCCCGCAGGCTTCCGGTGGGGAGCGGCTGCCATGATTGCTTGCGGAATGGCCATGACGGAGCTACGAGATGGTGGTGCTCTCATGCTGACGCCAGCTTCAGTCTGAAACATCCAGAAACATTGTAGACTATCAATTCGATGAGTTCCGGTGGAGCCCCAACGTGACCCGGTAGGGAAGAACTTGCCCTCCCCTTTTTTGAGTGATGGTTCTTGTTGCCTGTCCCCTCTGTTGTCATCTAACGGAACCTTTTTTGATTGCCGAGTGAGAAAAAAAAAGGTGGGTCTTTCATCGTTTGGGAAAAAAAAATGTTTTAATCCAATGAAAAGTGTTATTTTTAGGTCATATGATCAAGCCTTCCATCATTAGGAAACCAAAAGTAAAATGAAACAATGAAAAGTTTTATAAACAAATCACATGACCTGTTATGCGGCTTTGGGTTATAAAAAGCATACAAAACTCGTTGGCCCATGAGGCGGCGTCAGTAGCGGACCGATGTGCGAATAGGCCGAAGGCAGCACAGCGCGCTGAGATCCGGATGGCACCGAGGTGGTGTCCAGCAAGTTGCCGCACTGGTGTGGCCATCCTACAATGCTGCGCCGAAAGACGGCGTGTCTCCCACTCAAAATACATAAAATGGCGAAAGACGGCGTGTCTCCCACTCAAAACATAGAAAATGGCGAAAGACGGAGTGTCTCCCACTCAAAACACATAAAATGGCAAAAGACGGCGTTTCTCCCACTCAAAACACATAAAATGAAGTCTAGACTAAAAGGCAATGATCATATTTTCTACTCTTGCTATAGTTGTTCATGCACTGAGGGTGCTGTAGAAAAAAGTTGAAAAATGTACCCGATTCAGCACTATAGTGCAACATACACAGCACCTGGGGTGTCAAGAGTGAACAGGTCCTAGCTGCTTAACCAATGACTGACAAATGCTATATTAAACACTTACTATGTATAATACTTGCGTTCACAATAGTTTTACTTTACAAAACAGAACAAAAGATTGTTTATTAGCATAGTGATTGGAGCAGTTATATGCATATTCGGGCATAGCAATAATCAGAATGTCACATTCACATGTCTGCTCAGTGTTTACAGGTACTTAGTATCATTGATTTTTCATTTTCGTCCGGACCATGGTGACCAACTATAGTTTATTCTCTATTTCGTTACCTTGCCATAACAAAAAAAAGTCTTGGGTTATTTATGGAAGGGAAGATTTTTTGTTTCTTCCAATTTTTTTTAAAAACAAAGGTTTAAGGAAAGGCAACCCTTAATGTGCATGTTTTCCACAGAAATTTGCCTTTGAAAACTAGAGGCAATAAATAAGGCCGAAATCTGCATACACAGCACCTGGGGTGTCAAGAGTGAACAGGTCCTAGCTGCTTAACCAATGACTGACAAATGCTATATTAAACACTTACTATGTATAATACTTGCGTTCACAATAGTTTTACTTTACAAAACAGAACAAAAGATTGTTTATTAGCATAGTGATTGGAGCAGTTATATACATATTCGGGCATAGCAATAATCAGAATGTCACATTCACATGTCTGCTCAGTGTTTACAGGTACTTAGTATCATTGATTTTTCATTTTCGTCCGGACCATGGTGACCAACTATAGTTTATTCTCTATTTCGTTACCTTGCCATAACAAAAAAAAAGTCTTGGGTTATTTATGGAAGGGAAGATTTTTTGTTTCTTCCAATTTTTTTTAAAAACAAAGGTGTAAGGAAAGGCAACCCTTAATGTGCATGTTTTCCACAGAAATTTGCCTTTGAAAACTAGAGGCAATAAATAAGGCCGAAATCTGCATACACAGCACCTGGGGTGTCAAGAGTGAACAGGTCCTAGCTGCTTAACCAATGACTGACAAATGCTATATTAAACACTTACTATGTATAATACTTGCGTTCACAATAGTTTTACTTTACAAAACAGAACAAAAGATTGTTTATTAGCATAGTGATTGGAGCAGTTATATACATATTCGGGCATAGCAATAATCAGAATGTCACATTCACATGTCTGCTCAGTGTTTACAGGTACTTAGTATCATTGATTTTTCATTTTCGTCCGGACCATGGTGACCAACCATCCGTAGCCTCTCTAATCTCCATTACAATGTGTTTGTTGCTATCGCTAGCTGATGAAAAAACTAAAGTGACAACTTCCTCATCCTTAATTTGTCTTTCTTTGTTCCTTAAGATGTCATCTGTGTCAACCTCTTCCAAGAATCATCAGCGTGCATAAATACGAAAATGTTTTTATTTACCACGTACTTGACATTTTACAGCTTTTCATATTTGCTATTAAAAAACCATTGAAATTCACTGAAAAAACCATAGGTTATAGACCATATATAGTTAGGAATTAGCATTTACAAAACCCTAATTTACTCGCACAAAACCATAGAAATTCGAATATATAGTTAATTGCAATAACTATATATCGCGCACCCGCAATCCACTGCTGATGATGTCACATATTACATCATTCATGACATGGTCAGTGACATCACTGATGACATCACTGATGATATCTTAAATGACATCACTGATGACATCTCAAATGACATCACGGATGACATCTCAAATGACATCACTGATGAAATCACTGATAACATCTCATTTGACATTACTGATCACATCACTGATGATATCATTCATGTGATAATACGATGAACCTCTTCAGACTCTAATATAACCTTAGATACAATCAGTGTAAACAGACACTCACAGACTGTCACTCATCCATTGAGTTACTCACACACCTAGTCAGTCATGCAAAGAATCAATCACACCTCCATTTCCTCAACTATACAGTTATACACACCTTACTTATTCAAACATATACTAACACATATTTACTCTCTTATACAATCACTGATACAAGTTCACAATGATCCATACAGCCACTCACACATTCACTGGCTCTCATGCACAGTTATTTATATATGTCAACTCTTACATGTACTGTGTTTTACATATGTACTTACTTTGACATGTAGCACTGAGAAATCCAATCACTCACCAATACACTCATGCAGACAGTCAACCGCCCATACAGCTGTTTCCACATGCACTTTTGAACCCATACATCTACTGAATCAACTGCTCCCACATCTATGCACAGAGTCACATACCTCCCAGCCACCCCCATACACACACTCACTCTCCCATACAAATATTTGGGCAACCAATCAATAACCCATATAGTTACTCATATAGCTACTGATCAACACATGCAGCAGTTTACAGAACTACAGAAATAATGATGCTCAAATTAAGACAGTTTAGTCACTAACCCATGCACTCAGTGAGACACATTTAATCATTCTCTCATACAGTCAGTCATGCACCTACTAAATCCTTCATCCAAACACTTATACATCCACTCATTCTTCAATATGTAAGACATATTTTAACTTTACAGAAACATACAGTCACTGGATGTTGTCATCAGTGATGTCATCAGTGATGTCATTTGAGATGTCATCAGTGATGTCATTTGAGACGTCATCAGTGATGTCATCAGTGATGTCACTGACCATGTCATGAATGATGTAATAAGTGACATCATCAGCAGTGGATTGCGGGTGCGTGATATATAGTTATTGCAACTAACTATATATGCGAATTTCTATAGTTTTGTGCGAGTAAATTAAGGTTTTGTAAATGCTAATCCCTAACTATATATTGTCTATAACCAATGTTTTTTTCAGTGAATTTTCATGGTTTTGTAAATGCAAATTCCTAACTATATATGGTCAATCAATCAATCAATCAATCAATCAATCAATCAATGACATTTATAGAGCGCACTACATACCCGTAGGGTCTCAAGGCGCTGGGGGTGGGGGGGTGCCGCTACTGCTCGAACAGCCAGGCAGGCAGCGAGGCAGAGGGCAGGCAATGGGGCACACGCAGCAGCTGGTGGCCGTGCGGCGCGGGGGTGGTCTATAACCTATGGTTTTTTCAGTGAATATATATATACATATATATATATATATATATATATATATGACAAGCAAGGATGAAGATTACACGCATATTTAAGCGCTTCATTTTCAAACGTGAAAAGTCTCTTTTTTTCCCCCTGCGCACTCTGCAATAGAATACGGCCTGCAGTGTGAATAAAGAACCACGTGGGTCATTCAAAAGCCAGAGACTCCTCCCGTGATCAAGGCTTGTGAAAGCAGAAACGTTGGGAAAGGACGCCGGACTGCCTTCGTGCTTATTCCATTAATAAATGAAATGCAGAAATTCAGCATGAGTCGGTGTGCCTCTTTGTTCTGCAAGGAGGGATAGTGTGAATTATGGACTGGAAGCCTCGTGACAGACTCACTGGCCGCCCTTCAAGGTTCCGATTTAGTTTGCGAGGCAATTCGTGTGTGCAACTAATTGGTTAAAATCGGACCTGCTTGCTCCCTGTGAAAAGGTTTCCAGGTCGTGGCGAGTTGGGAGCTGATGGAAAGAACTTCTAAAGCTGTGAGCTGAATTTGCATTTCCACAAATGGAAAATATGAAAAACGAACAGTGCTTTGTGGCTGACTGTGTTTTAGCGCTGGGGGATTGACAAGCAAGGATGAAGATTACACGCATATTTAAGCGCTTCATTTTCAAACGTGAAAAGTCTCTTTTTTTCCCCCTGCGCACTCTGCAATAGAATACGGCCTGCAGTGTGAATAAAGAACCACGTGGGTCATTCAAAAGCCAGAGACTCCTCCCGTGATCAAGGCTTGTGAAAGCAGAAACGTTGGGAAAGGACGCCGGACTGCCTTCGTGCTTATTCCATTAATAAATGAAATGCAGAAATTCAGCATGAGTCGGTGTGCCTCTTTGTTCTGCAAGGAGGGATAGTGTGAATTATGGACTGGAAGCCTCGTGACAGACTCACTGGCCGCCCTTCAAGGTTCCGATTTAGTTTGCGAGGCAATTCGTGTGTGCAACTAATTGGTTAAAATCGGACCTGCTTGCTCCCTGTGAAAAGGTTTCCAGGTCGTGGCGAGTTGGGAGCTGATGGAAAGAACTTCTAAAGCTGTGAGCTGAATTTGCATTTCCACAAATGGAAAATATGAAAAACGAACAGTGCTTTGTGGCTGACTGTGTTTTAGCGCTGGGGGATTGACAAGCAAGGATGAAGATTACACGCATATTTAAGCGCTTCATTTTCAAACGTGAAAAGTCTCTTTTTTTCCCCCTGCGCACTCTGCAATAGAATACGGCCTGCAGTGTGAATAAAGAACCACGTGGGTCATTCAAAAGCCAGAGACTCCTCCCGTGATCAAGGCTTGTGAAAGCAGAAACGTTGGGAAAGGACGCCGGACTGCCTTCGTGCTTATTCCATTAATAAATGAAATGCAGAAATTCAGCATGAGTCGGTGTGCCTCTTTGTTCTGCAAGGAGGGATAGTGTGAATATATATATATATATATATATATGAGAGCTCCAGTGTGAAAGCAGCACTCACGGGGTTCCTTTGTCCATTATTTCAGCGAGGACGCGTTTCGGCGGTTTGCCTCATCAGCTCGCATGTAGAAATAAAACAGCGTGTTGGTGGCAGTACTTGAACCCAGGGTTCAACGAGGGGGCTCCTCCACAAAGTTCAACGGAACTACAAACAAGGCACTCTTGAAAGGACTGTGGCAAAGGGAGGAGTGATAATGGACACTTTGGGGGCGCCATACCGGCACAAGATGAAAGAATAACAATTGAACTTTCCCGAGTGTGTCCTAATTAAAACAACGAAGGCGGAGTAATCCCATTGGTTCACCATCAGCCAATCCCCTCCTCCCTTCCATATGTTGCGCCCAACGAAAAGCCACGTGTCAGTTCAAGTACTGCCACCAACACGCTGTTTTATTTCTACATGCGAGCTGATGAGGCAAACCGCCGAAACGCGTCCTCGCTGAAATAATGGACAAAGGAACCCCGTGAGTGCTGCTTTCACACTGGAGCTCTCATTTTTGAATGGACCCACTTCCATTCTTGACGGCACCCGTCGGCAAGAGTGCTGGATGCGCCGAGGTGGAACTTGGAGCGAGATTTATGTTGGCGTTCTGCACCACCACTGGGCACCTGAGGCATTGGCGTCGACATAGTCGCCAGATACATGCTGGTGGGACCGGGCAGTTACCGATCCCTACGCCGGATGCCATAGAGCCCAGGGTTCGACGAGGGGGCTCCTCCACAAAGTTCAACGGAACTACAAACAAGGCACTCTTGAAAGGACTGTGGCAAAGGGAGGAGTGATAATGGACACTTTGGGGGCGCCATACCGGCACAAGATGAAAGAATAACAATTGAACTTTCCCGAGTGTGTCCTAATTAAAACAACGAAGGCGGAGTAATCCCATTGGTTCACCATCAGCCAATCCCCTCCTCCCTTCCATATGTTGCGCCCAACGAAAAGCCACGTGTCAGTTCAAGTACTGCCACCAACACGCTGTTTTATTTCTACATGCAAGCTGATGAGGCAAACCGCCGAAACGCGTCCTCGCTGAAATAATGGACAAAGGAACCCCGTGAGTGCTGCTTTCACACTGGAGCTCTCATTTTTGAATGGACCCACTTCCATTCTTGACGGCACCCGTTGGCAAGAGTGCTGGATGCGCCGAGGTGGAACTTGGAGCGAGATATATATATATATATATATATATATATATATATATATATATATATATATATATATATGCACAGGCAAACTAAACAGGCACTTCCCTTACAAAGAAGTACTAAGTTTGCAAGTCTGCAGCCTTTCTTATTTTTCACCTTCTTCATCTTCTGCTCAATCAACACATCATCCACACATACACACACCTACTTGCTCCCTTTCTTGGCTGGGGTTATCAATCATTCTTATTTAATTCAAATTCAAACTACAGGCCCTTTATCAACGCTTTTTATTATAACAACTACCCCCGCCGAAGGCACTATGAAATTTGCACACTTGCCCCCTTTCTTGGCTGCACTTATCAATTATTCTTCAATTTCATATTTTGATTCAAATTCAAGGCCCTTTATTGAGCCTTTTTCTTGTAACTACTGTTGCAGTAATTCTGCTCCTACACACAACTGTGCATAAAGACGTACGACCTCAGTGAATTACAGTGTTCCAAACCCCACCTTAGTAACCAAATCCCCTAACAGACTAGCAATCAGTGACTCATTGGTTCTTCCTCCTATAGCAAAAACACCAATTATTAGTCAACCCACAACATGCGACTTAGGTTACCTCACGTAAGGTAGATAACAAGAGCACTCTTTCATTACATTCTTACACAAGTCCAAAACAAGCACTTAATAAACACACCTGCAACTTTGAAATGTTTATTTCTAACACCGTAATCTCATGCCCAGTACCTTACATAATACAAGCAAACATGTTATCAGAAACAAAGTTGTCAGCATTGTTACTGTTCCATAAAATACAAAGGGAGAAAGCATCCTATAACACAAAAGGGAAACATATTTAAAATATACCAAAATTTCACCCTCCCTACTTAGCAGGTTAGTTTATAACTACAGAAGATCACATACGACTGCATAGGCAGACCCATACCTCTGTTACTCAGCAGTAGTAGATTACATTGAGTTCTACACAAACTGTCAAGATACGAATGTTCTCAAACTGTGTGTAATCATGCCTGCACACTTCATTACTAAATGCACAAGTATAAGAGATGCCACAGCTGCATATCTCTTATGGCTCAAACGTGCGAACATCATTCCAAATAACACACACAGTATCCAACATAACTTTGATGTTTCATGCTCTCACTATACACACTAAAGTAGCGACACAGTCTACAAATGTAGTATGTCAAATTATTCTCATATGAAGCAAAATACTCAGCCTTCTCAATATTGCAAGTGCATGTTGTGTACAAACCAGAGCAGGAAAACAAAAATGGCGTTTAAGCTTCTAATAAACCCATGCTAACTTAACACGATGTGAGTGCAAGCCTCAGCCGACAACAATTTTCATTAACCAAAGCACATAATGTAAACATGGGCAAATTTCGAATGCAGACTCCTAGCCTAGAAAGCAGAGTCAAGTTCAATTTTGCAAAAAAAAAATTCTTCGATCTTTGATAAAAAGCAGTAACTAAATAATAAAGAATAGGTAGAAAAATCAAACAGTCTTATTCCACCAGCGTATAAGCACAGTATGCACAGTAAGCAATAGCTTATTTTATAAAAATCAATTTTTTATCCTTTCCGTTTTAATCATGTGTATCAAAGAATATGTTCATATCAATTTTTATTAATGTAATTAAACTTTCTACTTTATCATATAATATTTTTCCGTGAGTCCCTTTCTCCTTATGGTGTGTCTTTTTTCCTGTTTTTGTCAGACTTTGTATTTTTGGCCTGGGCTTTTACCCTTGCAAATGTTTGCTTAACCCTGACCCAGGAAATGTATCCCTTTCAGGGGGTCCTTGTTACCTCACCATAGATTAGGAAGAATACCACTCACACAGTGGATATTCTTGTACAGAATCTCTCAATTTGTGAGTTTGCAGCAGAACCGTCAAATGGAACATTTTCCCCTCTCATTTTACACATACATACATATAAATAACCAATTAAAATCCTGCACACATTAATTCAAAATAAAATACACATTTCTATTGATTTAACATTCCAAACCTTTCCAACTGACATAACTTTCCACCCTACCCCCAACAGATCATGCAAAAGTCAACTGTCAACAGAGGTCAAAAGTTCAGCACTGTATAAAACACTGCTCTTCAACAAATTTAGACTATGGATAAGCATTTACTTATAAGTACCAATAAAGCAAAAACGTCTCATTACAAGTAACAAAGATATACACACATAAACTTGATAAATATCTGTAAAAGATTTATTTTTATTTAGAAAAATTAAGCCGGGTGGTGGCTGAAATGGGGCTGGGGACCAAGATTGGCTGTGGGATAAGGTGCACAGTAGAAGGATGGTAGAGAATTGATAATCAGGCCTTGAAGGAAGTGTGCTGCAGAGTGTGGTTCACGTGGATGTATTAATGAAGAGAGATTCTCTCTGAAGGCTGGCAACGACGGGAGGCTGAGTAGTGTTACTTGCCTGATACTCCCACCTCAGAAACCTCCTCTTCCCATGAAAGAGACCTTACATGGGGAACGAAACACTTTTTCAGAGTGTTAAGGATTAGAAAGATTTGCAAAATAATGCATTTTACTTGGCCTTGTAAGACTAAGGAAAGATAAAGAAGGGCCCTGAAGTAGGCCTTGCGCGATATATGGGCCCATCTCTAGGGATGGGTGGGACAACAAATTAACAGGAAGAGCAGAGGCAGTTGAGCTATCTGGCTTGGTTCAAGGACCCTAGCAACAAGCAGAGAACTGAAAGTTTGCCCTGTAAATTGTACAGCATACCACCTGTGAAATCTCTTCAATATTAAAAAAGTCCTTTCTTAAATGTTGAAGAGATTTTCCAGAGGGATAACATCACTTCTCTGAAGGAAATAGGGGGCATATTACCAAGGGCCATTATCGCCGCCTTAGCGGGACTTTTTCCCGCTAAAGCGGCGATAATTTTATCGCCATCTTACCTAGCTGTTGCTAACACCAGAGCGACAGCTAGTAGGAGATAGCGATCATCTTGGGGCCCACTTTGCATGTCAGTGATATTTATCGCTAATGACATGCAAAGCGGGCGTGCCAAGATGTTAGCGACTGGAAACAGTCGCTAATATCGCTATCTCCAATTATCAACAAAGCCTTACTTTTGGAAATATTCGCGCTAAGCGCGAATATCTCCAAAAGTTAACGCCTGGCCAGAGCAGTTCCTAGCCATGTTATCCAATGGAAGGTGGATAACATGGCTAAGAGCATTGTCATGATAATGCATGAATATCGCTGATTTTTCAGTGATATTCATGGAAAGGGGCGACCACTTGGTCCCCCGAACGTATGGTAGGGGGCCCGCATCCCCCCGGGAAACCATTTTGGGCGGGGGGCGTGTCACGGCTGGTATGCCCGAAGTGGCGTAGCCGGGGCGCGCCTTTTCCCGCCCAGGAGGGGTTGTCCTAGACACCTACACCGTTGGCCACGCCCAGTAGGCGTACCGGAGGAGGGTACACGTCCTCCCGAAGAGGAATAAAGAGAGCAGGAATCCGAAGAAGCGTCCTCTTGTTCCTGTGCTTGGAAGCTGCACCCACTTGTTGCACGTGAGCCCTCGACGGAACAAGGAGCAATTTTGAGAACTTGTAATTTTGTGTGTTTCTCTTTCAGCGACTTCGAGCCTAAGGGTCCAGGATTGTGTTGAGCAACGAGGATCACATATCCGTTAACAATGCCTGGAAAAAAGGCGGGAAAGAAGTCCGGGACTGATCAGATGCTTCGCATGCTGATAAAGGATATGGCGAGTATGAAAAAGCAGATGGCAGCGATGAACAATACGGGTAAACCGAAAAAGGTTATAGGCCCGGCATTGCCGGGAGTTGTCCCCATGGGGAGGGGTAAAAGGGCCAGGAATAGGACGGCAGGGGAGGAGGTCCCGGTTCCCGAGTTACCCTCGGCAAGCCCGGTCATTCCAGTCGAGGCCCCGGTACCGATCCCAGATGCGGGTCAACCGATTCCGGTTGTTGTTACGCCCGCCAGCGAGGAGGACATGCCTCCGGAATTAGCCGCCCAGTTGGCCGCATAGCTTGGCAAAAAGGGGGGTGCTATGGCACCGGGAGATACGGCCGAAGAGGCCAAGTTACTAATGCAGCAGTTGCGGCAGTCGCGAGATGCCGCGAAGGCGATTGTCCCTCTTGTCCCCCCACAGGTGACCTCGGAAGGACCGGCAGCTGGCGTCGAAAAAACAGTGGGAACAGCAACAGAGCCGGGTAAGCAGGCATTGCCAATGGCAAGGGAAGGGTCTTTGCCCTCAAGACGAGAGAAGGTGGTCCAACATATACCGTTGGCCACGAAAGAATTGGTATGGGCTGATAAGTATGTGAATATGTTTTCTCTGCTGACTGACCATCGCGAGATGGAGAATGTTAAGACACAGAAGGATTTGTGGCACCCGAGTGTATGGCGAGCCAAAATGGCGGGATTCAGGGTTGATGAGACAATCTCAAATTGGGCCAAGGCCTTTGCGATGTTTTCTGCAATTATTGGGGAACGTAAGCCCGAGGTTTTGTCCGAATTGTCCTGCTATCAGGCACGAATAATGGATTTTTATGAAACGTATGAGGGCAATGAGTGGTTGGGTTACGATATGAAGTTTCGTAAGGCCAAGGAGTACGATTCATCTCTGACGTGGGATTGTCTCGACTCGATCTCTTGGCAGAAGCAGCTCCTGCCGGGCGCGACGAAGTCGTCCTCGCTTGGCGAGAATGGGTCGGGGCCTTCCCGCCATCAGCCTGCGGCGCCCTTTCGAGCGGGCCCCGCTGGCGACCACCAACCAAGGAATGGTGGGAATGGGGGTAAGAAAGGGGTCTGTTGGAATTTTAACAGGGGCAATTGCACAAGGCCACAAGGGACATGTAAGTTCAGACATGTGTGTGCAGGTTGCGGAAATTCTTCCCACCCCGAGAGTTCGTGCAGAGCCAAGAATGGTGATACGGGGGGTAGAGGAGGGGCCAAACAGGTCTGAGGGGGACTATTGTGTACCGCTACCTACCCCCGTTGATATCATGGCAATGATCCCCTGGCTAAACGAATACCCTGATCATGTCTCCGCTGGGGTGTTGAGGAACGGCTTCTTATATGGTTTCCACATCCCGGCGGGGGATTTTCGTGGGGAACCACTTTGTAGGAACCAACTGTCGGCTCAGCATAATCCAGCGGTGGTTGAGAGGAAGATAGCAAAGGAGGTTGCCCTTGGCCGGGTTGCTGGCCCATATAGGCACCCGCCAGTAACTGATTTCATCTGTTCCCCGTTGGGAGTAGTCCCCAAGAAGGACCCGGGGGAATTTAGGCTGATCCATAACTTGTCTGCTCCAAGGGGTCTTTCAGTGAACAATGCGATTGACCCAGGAGTTTGTTCGGTGCGGTACACATCCTTCCATGATGCCGTCGCCATGTTCAATCGCCTGGGGCCCGGAGCGCTGATGGCAAAGTCAGATATCGAGTCAGCGTTCCGGTTGCTCCCGGTACACCCACGGGATCAGCGTCTGTTAGGCTTTGTGTTCCAGGGCCATTACTACATGGATAGATGTATGCCAATGGGTTGCTCCATCTCTTGTGCTTATTTTGAGAAATTCAGCTATTTTCTGGAATGGGCATTTACCAAAGCCACTGGCCATAGCCATGTTATGCATTACCTGGATGATTTTTTGTTCTTGGGGGCAGCCAGCGACACAAAATGTGAGCGGGCCTTACATGAATTTTGCACTCTCATGAAGAGGTTCGGGGTGCCATTGGCACCAGGTAAGACGATTGGGCCGTCTACTTCACTCGAGTTTCTTGGAATTGAGCTCGATTCTGTGGAGGGATGTTTCCGTTTGCCAGTAGGGAAAGTAGCGAAATTCAGGGCTTCCCTGGAACTGTGCATTAGCAAAGAGAAAGTTACTCTTCATCAGTTACAACAAGCAGTGGGCCAGCTTAACTTTGCCCTAAGAGTGATACCAATGGCCCGCCCCTTTTCCCGCTCTATTGCACAAGCCATGGTTGGTCTCAAGGAAGGTCACCACCGCAAGAGACTGTCGGCAGAGGTTCGCCAGGATATGCGCATCTGGTTGGCGTTCCTGGCGGACTTCAACGGTCGAGTGGTGTGGAACAAGCCGCCAGCGTCTTCGGACGAGCTGGGTTTGTGGACCGACTCGGCGGGGAGCGTGGGATTTGGCGCCATCTTTGGTTATGATTACACCTTTGTGGGGCGAAACCGAGTTCTTAAAGATGGCGGGGGAATTGCCATTATTTTCAAGAGAGAATTCTCCTGCAAATGGGAAGACCTTGACTTTCCAAACTGTGAAGCTGGTTTGTTTAAACTTACTCTCTCTCCCCATTTTACTTTAACCGGCACCCTGATCTATCGCCCGCCGGGCTCTGCTAGCAGTTGGGCTGCTTCACTTCCTGAACTTATTGCCCCGTTTTTAGCACAATCTACTAATTTCACTATCGTTGGTGATTTAAACATACATTTCAACTCTGCTTCGTGTGCCATTTCTAAACGCCTCCTACAGGATCTTGAAGCGTTAGATCTACACCTTCACAATTCCGACCCTACCCATAAGGCCGGTAATCTTCTAGACCCCATCATTTCTAACCTTACTGACATCTCCTATCAATCCTCAATTCCGGTCACCTGGTCGGACCATTATATTGTTAACTTTTCAATCAAAACGACTGTGGCTAACTCCTCTAATCCTGCTCTCCCATACAAAGCCAGTAGGAACTGGAAACGTCTAGACGTAGACAAATTAAACTCTCTTCTTGCCAATTCAAAACCCACGTTTTCCAGCATGACTATTAAAGAGCTACCTTCGGTTAGATCGTGGCTGACAACTGCTTTGGACTCCTGTCTCCCTACTCAAAAAAATAAATCACAAATCCATCACCCACCGGCACCTTGGTTTAATGACTCCCTTCGCCAAGAAAAATCCAACTGTAAAAAACTGGAACGCATATGGCGTTCCAATTACAACCCAGAGCACAAAGCTAAATACAAGTCTGCCCTTAAAGCCTACCACTCGGCTTGTGACATCGCCAGAGCCAATTTTGCTAACAGCACTATACTTACGGCTCAAAATAGACCCAAGGCCCTGTTCAAAATAGTCAAAGAGCTGTCAGGTGCGTCCTCTGTACCCAAGGACTCCTGTCTGGATACTGCCCAGTGTAATGCTTTGGCCAACTTCTTCCTCGAGAAAATTGATAGGATTTATGATATTTTTAATTCAACTCCCGCTGCTTCCACTCTCTCTGATCAAGTTGTATGCCACTCCCCCCCAGGTACCATCCCCTGCTCTACCCCCACAACTCCCCCACTCCTCGTTTGGGATCCTATTTCCCCCCCGCTTCTAAAAAAGTATCTCCAAGATATCACATCTGGTTCCCCCCTTGACCCAATGCCCCCTCAAATTCTGAATTCTCTGGACCCAGCCCTACTCCACATTATTTTGGATGTCTTAAACGCTTCACTAACAGAAGCGATTGTTCCAAACGAATGGAAGCACGCAATGGTGGTCCCATTACTAAAAAAGGCTAACGCAGATCCCAACAACCCAACTAATTTTCGCCCTATTTCTCTGCTTTCATGTTTCTCCAAGATCTTGGAGAAACACGTTAATTCCCTGCTCAATTCCTATGTTGAAACTTCTAATCTTCTTCATGGTTCTCAATCCGGGTTCAGGGCTGGCTTCTCCACGGAAACCACTCTCCTTGGTGTGTCGGAGACCATCAGACGTCAGGTGGACAATGGGGAGACTGTGGCACTCATCTTGCTTGACTTGAGTGCCGCATTTGACACCGTCTCCCATTCCATCTTGTTGTCCTCCCTGGAGGCTGTTGGTGTCAGTGGCTCCGCCCTGGCCTGGATTGCTAACTTTCTCTCTGACCGCACGTTCCAAGTCTTCTCTTCCACATCTGTCTCGTCCATACTCCCCTCCACTCACGGTGTTCCCCAAGGGTCTATCCTTAGTCCCCTTTTCTTTAACCTGTATGTGAGACCTCTTGCTTTTTGGCGGAACAGGCCGGTCTCACAATTTATTCCTATGCTGATGACACTCAAGTCATCTACTCACTTTCTACCAATAAAAACCTTCCCTCCTCTTCTCTTCAATCCGGGCTGAAACATATATCTGATTGGATGCTGAAGCACAAATTAAAATTAAACGGGGACAAAACAGAACTGCTCCTGTTTGGCTCAGACACCTCGCTTTGGGGCCCGCAACATTGGCCTCCGGAGATGGGCCCCCTACCTATTCCAACCGGGTCAGCTCGCAATCTTGGGGTTCTCCTCGATAACCAACTATCCTTCAAACAACACGTGGTGAAAGTCTCTGCCACCTGTACCACCATCATCAGGTGGCTGAGGAAAATCACGTGGATGCTGCCTGCTGACACCCTGAGGACTGTAGTCCAGGCTCTTGTCACCTCACGCCTGGACTATGGGAACATCCTACTCCTGGGTGCCTGCAAGGAGGTAACCAGGAAGTACCAGGTGGTTCAGAACATGGCAGTGCGCCTTATCTGTCACCTGCCTGCCAGATCCTCGGTCACACAGCATATGCGCAAATTGCATTGGTTGCGAATCGAGAGCAGAATTAAATTCAAAGCTCTTTGCTACATGCACAAGATCATGACTGGAAGGGCCCCTCACTATCTTTCTGCTCTGGTGCAGCAATACATTCCCCCTCGCACACTTAGGTCGTCCACTCAGAACAAGTGCAGGACTCCTCGCGTCAACAGAGCCAAAGTGGGAGGACGTTCGTTTTCCCTGCTGGCACCCTCCTTATGGAACTCCCTACCCCAATCTTTGCGTTCTGAATTGTGCTTTTTGACATTCCGTAAAGGAATCAAAACTTGACTTTTCAACACCTAGACTTCTGTTCTGATGTTCCTCCCCACCCTCTATACCGCTCAGTTTGCCTTAGTGCCGGGAAACCTCCGGGTAGCTGCGCGCTTAACAAATGTAATTATAAATAAAATAATCGATGGTCGGCGCAGACATGGCCGACGTGGTGGCACACCGGCGGTCTCACAGGTAACATTGGGTTTCTCGAGGTGTTCCCCATTTTAGTGGCTCTGAAGGCATGGCCGGATGAGTTCAGAGATCGCTCTGTGGTGTTTTGGTCCGATAATATGACTGTAGTTGAATGTATAAATAATCAGGCAGCACGCTGCAAGTGGATATTGAGATTACTGAAGGAAATTGTACTACTTTGCATGAGACTGAACGTACAATTCAGGGCGAAGCATGCGCCAGGTGTACTGAACCAGGCGGCTGATGCACTCTCTCGTTCACACATGCAGGCTTTCAGGGGTTATCTACCTTCCGCGGACCTAGGGGCGGCACCATTCCCCGAAGCACTCTGGCTACTCGGTGCCCCGGATTACAAGACCTCGTGGCAGCAAGCTTAGCCCCCAGGACAAGGAAGGCATACGAATGAGCGTTTCGTTCCTATTGTGCATTTTTGGGTCCAGCAGGGGGGGACAATTGGGGTCAGGAGGATTATGTCCTGAAGTTTCTAGTAGCACTGCACAGTGAAGGCCGATCAGCGGCAACGGCCAATAGGCACCGGGCCGCCATTTCATTCATGGCGCAGGCGCATGGCATCAAGGACCCGACATCGTCCTTTTTGGTAAAGAGAGCCCTTCGTGGTTGGCAACGCCTTGAGGGTCGTAGAGTGGACGAGAGGCGCCCGATTGGGTTAGAAAGGTTGTCCCTGCTAATGGCGATACTCCCCACGACATGTTCCTCCCAGTTCGAGGCAGTGCTGTTCCGGGCCGCTTTTGCATTAGCATTCCATGGGGCTATGCGGGTGAGCGAGCTGGTTGCAAGAAATAAGAAAGATGTGGAGGGAGGTCTGTGTCAGGATCACATTCTGATTAAGGGTGATTCAATGGTAGTCACAATAACCAGGTCCAAGACCGACCAGAGTGCTATGGGAGACAGTGTTATTGTCCAGCGCATGCGAGGTACCCCCATGTGCCCGGTGAAGTGCGTTGAGGAATATTTGGCGCGAAGGGCGGATACATGGGGGGGAAGCCTGCTGAGACACATCGACGCCACCCCACTGACGAGGTTTCAGTTTCCGAGGGTGCTAACAATGGCAATCGCAGCAGCGGGCTTGGACCCGGGCGATTTTGGGACCCATTCATTTAGGATAGGGGCTGCTACAGAGGCTACAGCCGGGGGTCAGAGTGTTGAGAAGGTGAAACAACTGGGACGAGGGTCCTCAAACTGTTATAAAAGGTATGTGCGGTTGCACATGTTGTGAAGTCAATGTCATGCACTCACGCTTCTTGTCTTCTGTTTGGTTTACAGTTTCGTGACTATGCTATGCGGGGCGGACTGTGCAGTCGACCCGGCACCTGGGGATCAGCGGTCAGAGATCACCGGCTGAGGAGAGAGTGGTGTGGGTCGTGGGCCACTCATACGTGAGGCGGGCCGGGGACGTATTCAAAGCAGGTGACGTGACTCACGCAGCTGGGGAATACGGGTACAGGGTGACCTTCCACGGAAGGGGCGGGCTCTGTATTGACCAGTTTCAATGTTTTATTGAGGAACTGTTAGAGCGGCAGAGGTCACCGCCATCTGTAATCATAGTACATCTGGGGGGCAATGACTTGGTGACACTCGGTCGGCGAGTACTACTCGAGCGAGTTCTATCTACTGTTAGCTGGCTGGCGAGAAGGATCCCGGGGTGCACGATAGCATGGTCCCACATGATTCCCAGGAAGGTGTGGCGGGGGGGCCTCTCTGTGTCAGCTCTGAACCATTCAGTGAAAAAGGTCAACAACAAACTTGGTAGGTTGTTTTGCTCGGCGCAGTTGCACTGTATTCCGCATGGATGTATTCGGGGGGATCGCATGTATCTCGATGATGGGGTCCATTTGTCCCGGGAGGGGAATGTCTTACTCATAGGAGACTTAATAGCATGGTTAAGGGGTTTGTAAAAGCATGACCTTTAGTAGGAGTTTGGGGGGGGCCGGATAGCCGGTCAACTATCCGGCCTGTGGCGGTAAGGTCATGATCGGTGAGCAGTAATTTCCAGGTCCCTAGAGGGGGGGCGCCACCCACTACGGATGGGAGCGCCCGGGGGGAGGCGGCCATTGGCCCCTCACACGGGGAGGCGGCACCCACTAAGTATGGGTCGCCTAAGGGAAGACGGCCATAGGCCCCTTCCAGGGGAGGAGGCGGCTAAGATGCCCCTCCTATGAATTTCCCGGGGCCCGGATATCCGCGACGGCGGATGTGATAGACAGTGTGGGGCGGGAGGGTGGTCCACGCTACCTTCTAACAGACACCTCACACGAGTCCTCGGACGACCCTTAAGATGGCGTCGAGTTAAAATAGGGGGCCCCCGCAAGACAAGGGAAATTCGAGTTGGCACAGAGGTACAGTCCTCTGCGCGCCCACCCTCACATCGTGAGGGGGAGAGTTCTGGTAGTAGGGATCTGACACCGGTTGCGACCTTGCCACTGGCCCGTAATGCTAGGATGTACAATTTTAATTTCGAAAGTATGCATTTGCAGGATGTTAGACTCGGCTAGGAAAACCTTTGTACTAGAGATTTGTTAAGGTTAGCCAAAGAACATGTCTTCATCGAAATGTAATAAATGAAAATTGTACATGATATGAAACTGTTATTTTAATGTTTTAATTTTGTTTCATATTTTAATAAATACGGCCGGGAGGGTGACTCCCTTCCGCCTTCCAAAAGTTTAGAACTGCGTCCGTCTTCCCATCCTTGGGGATTGTGTTGGGAGGGGGTGACAGGCATCCCGGCCATATGCTTTTTTCAGGATTTTTACCGCTTTGAGATAAACCTTGATAATATCAAGGTATCTCAGTGGTAAAAATCGTCGGAGGCCGGCGATATAATTTTAGCCGCTAACAATGCATAGCGATAATTATCGCTATTGCTTGGTAATATGCCCCTAGATTCTCTGCATAGAGAGTACCAGCACTTCTAAGGAGCATATAGGTTCTCCGGGAAGAGATTACTGCATGTTCTCAGGAGCAAATAGTTACTCTGAATAGAGAGTACTACACTTCTCTAGGCCAAATAAGTACTCAGAAAATAGAGCTCCTGCGCTTCTGGATTCTTGAGCTCTTACAATGCATCTTAGTCCTGATTTGCATCCCTGCTATTTCTGCACTAATAATCACTAAAGTCCTTTACATTACATTTAAATGGTGACTTGTAGTACTCCTGCTTTGCCGTCTTGAAAACTGCCTCCAGGCTGATTATTGCCCTACTGTTTTTGAACTTTTAAATACTCCAATGTAAAACCTCACTCACAATTCACTCGCTGCACATCAACTAGGATTCTTGCCTCCAGTGCCATTTCTGTATTAATCAAATCTGAACTAAAAGGCCAGCTGTTATGTGTAACCTACTTGTGGCTTAGATTCTTAGTGCAGAAGAAACATTATTATACTATACTAAATTAAACAGAAAATGTATTTTCTATGGTGCACAGCTACAACACATGTATTTGAAGGTGCACCCTTACTTGATGATGAATAAAGGAGGCTGTTGGAAATAAAGATTTGGCTCGGATCACACAATTGGGTCAAGTATGGAAGCCAAGATTGATCCCAGGTTTTGTAGTTTCACATTGTGCAATTCACTCAATAGATAGGTTTCTCACTCTCCTGTTTGACATTACAGATTAATGCTTTACCTTTCATACTTCGGTACAAAAGGGGGGGTGGTGATGGATGGAGCATCTGAATCAATCATACACTCACACCCAGTCAAAAGATCTGGGTTTAATCCATCACCGTTCTTTAGCCCACTCTGCCACCCCAGTTCAGACATGGCGTTATGCAAATCAGTCTGACCCTCTGCCTCATGGGAACAGTCCAGACCGAACTGCCAAGCCATGTCTTCCCTGGACTGGAAACAAGCTTCCGGGTCACCGGTTTCTGGCATTCCAGCCGTCTTCAGCCCGGCTTGCTTGAATCCAGTGGCAAAGTGAGCAAGGGACTCACGTCTGAGCATACCCTGCCACACTTATGGCGGCCAAAAGCGGTACAAAAGGGGGTGGTGATGGACGGAGCATCTGAATCAATCAAACACTCACACCCAGTCAAAAGATCTGGGTTTAATCCATCACTGTTCTTTAGCCCACTCTGCCACCCCAGTTCAGACATGGCTATATGCAAATCAGTCTGACCCTGTGCCTCATGGGAACAGTCCAGCCCCAACTGCCAAGCCATTTCTTCCCTGGACCGGAAAAAAGCTTCCGAGGACTGGTTTCTGGCATTCCAGCCGTCTTCAGCCTGACTTGCTTGAATCCAGTGGCAAAGTGAGCAAGGGACTCACGTCTGAGCATACCCTGCCACACTTATGGCGGCCAAAAGCGGTACAAAAGAGGGTGGTGATGGAGAGAGCATCTGAATCAATCAAACACTCACACCCAGTCAAAAGATCTGGGTTTAATCCATCACCGTTCTTTAGCCCACTCTGCCACCCCAGTTCAGACATGGCTATATGCAAATCAGTCTGACCCTGTGCCTCATGGGAACAGTCCAGCCCGAACTGCCAAGCCATGTCTTCCCTGGACCGGAAAAAAAGCTTCTGAGGACCGGTTTCTGGCATTCCAGAAATCTTCAGCCCGGCTTGCTTGAATCAAGTGGCAAAGTGAGCAAGGGACTCACGTCTGAGCATACCCTGCCACACTTATGGCAGCCAAAAGCGGTACAAAAGGGGGTGGTGATGGACGGAGCATCTGAATCAATCAAACACTCACACCCAGTCAAAAGATCTGGGTTTAATCCATCTCCGTTCTTTAGCCCACTCTGCCACCCCAGTTCAGACATGGCTATATGCAAATCAGTCTGACCCTGTGCCTCATGGGAACAGTCCAGCCCGAACTGCCAAGCCATGTCTTCCCTGGACCGGAAACAAGCTTCCGAGGACCGGTTTCTGGCATTCCAGCAATCTTCAGCCCGGCTTGCTTGAATCCAGTGGCAAAGTGAGCAAGGGACTCAGGTCTGAGCATACCCTGCCACACTTATGGCGGCCAAAAGCGGTACAAAAGGGGGTGGTGATGGACAGAGCAACTGAATCAATCAAACACTCACACCCAGTCAAAAGATCAGGGTTTAATCATCACCGTTCTTTAGCCCACTCTGCCACCCCAGTTCAGACATGGCTATATGCAAATCAGTCTGACCCTGTGCTTCATGGGAACAGTCCAGCCCGAATTGCCAAGCCATGTCTTCCCTGGACCGGGAAAAAGCTTCCGAGGACCGGTTTCTGGCATTCCAGCCGTCTTCAGCCCGGCTTGCTTGAATCCAGTGGCAAAGTGAGCAAGGGACTCACGTCTGAGCATACCCTGCCACACTTATGGCGGCCAAAAGCGGTACAAAAGGGGTTGGTGATGGACGGAGCATCTGAATCAATCAAACACTCACACCCAGTCAAAAGATCTGGGTTTAATCCATCACCGTTCTTTAGCCCACTCTGCCACCCCAGTTCAGACATGGCTATATGCAATTCAGTCTGACCCTGTGCCTCATAGGAACAGTCCAGCCCGAACTGCCAAGCCATGTCTTCCCTGGTTCCGGAAACAAGCTTCCGAGGACCGGTTTCTGGCATTCCAGCCATCTTCAGCCCGGCTTACTTGAATCCAGTGGCAAAGTGAGCAAGGGACTCACGTCTGAGCATACCCTGCCACACTTATGGTGGCCAAAAGCGGTACAAAAGGGGGTGGTGATGGATGGAGCAACTGAATCAATCAAACACTCACAACCAGTCAAAAGATCTGGGTTTAATCCATCACCGTTCTTTAGCCCACTCTGCCACCCCAGTTCAGACATGGCAATATGCAAATCAGTCTGACCCTGTGCCTCATAGGAACAGTCCAGCCCGAACTGCCAAGCCATGTCTTCCCTGGTTCCGGAAACAAGCTTCCGAGGACCGGTTTCTGGCATTCCAGCCGTCTTCAGCCCGGCTTGCTTGAATCCAGTGGCAAAGTGAGCAAGGGACTCACGTCTGAGCATACCCTGCCACACTTATGGCGGCCAAAAGCGGTATAAAAGGGGATGGTGATGGACGGAGCATCTGAATCAATCAAACACTCACACCCAGTCAAAAGATCTGGGTTTAATCCATCAACGTTCTTTAGCCCACTCTGCCACCCCATTTCAGACATGGCTATATGCAAATCAGTCTGACCCTGTGCCTCATGGGAACAGTCCAGCCCGAACTGCCAAGCCATGTCTACCCTGGATGGGAAACAAGCTTCCGAGAACCGGTTTCTGGCATTCCAGCCGTCTTCAGCCCGGCTTGCTGGAATCCAGTGGCAAAGTGAGCAAGGGACTGACGTCTGAGCATACCCTGCCACACTTATGGCGGCCAAAAGCGGTACAAAAGGGGGTGGTGATGAACAGAGCATCTGAATCAATCAAACACTCACACCCAGTCAAAAGATCTGGGTTTAATCCATCACTGTTCTTTAGCCCACTCTGCCACCCCAGTTCAGACATGGCTATATGCAAATCAGTCTGACCCTGTGCCTCATGGGAACAGTCCAGCCCAAACTGCCAAGTCATGTCTTCCCTGGACCGGAAACAAGCTTCCGAGGACGGGTTTCTGACATTCCAGCCGTCTTCAGCCCAGCTTGCTTGAATCAAGTGGCAAAGTGAGCAAGGGACTCACATCTGAGCATACCCTGCCACACTTATGGCGTCCAAAAGCGGTACAAAAGGGGGTGGTGATGGACGGAGCATCTGAATCAATCAAACACTCACACCCAGTCAAAAGATCTGGGTTTAATCCATCACCGTTCTTTAGCCCACTCTGCCACCCCAGTTCAGACATGGCTATATGCAAATCAGTCTGACCCTGTGCCTCATGGGAACAGTCCAGCCCGAACTTGTAAGCCATGTCTTCCCTGGACCGCAAACAAGCTTCTGAGGACCGGTTTCTGGCATCCCAGCCGTCTTCAGCCCGGCTTGCTTGAATCCAGTGGCAAAGTGATCAAGGGACTCACGTCTGAGCATACCCTGCCACACTTATGGTGGCCAAAAGCTGTACAAAAGGGAACTGGACTGTTCCCATGAGGCACAGGCTCAGAGCTGATTTGCATATAGCCAGTGTCTAACCCAGGGTGGTGTGGAGTGCAAAAAAATGATGCATTTAGGCCCAAATCCTTGTACTGGGGTGATTGTATGACATCGTTCTACATTCTGTCCATCAACTGTGTTTTTTGCCTTTTAACTTTGTGGCGGTGCAATGTTAAGCACCAGAA